>NC_056744.1:1020972726-1020975226 GCF_019279795.1 Protopterus annectens
TATATATGTGTGTGTGTGTGTGTGTATGTATATATATATATATATATATATATATATATATATATATATATATATATATATATATATATATTTATATGTGTGTGTTTGGGTTTGTGTCTGTATGTGTGTGTGTATATCTATCTATCTATCTATCTATCTATCTATCTATCTATATATGTGTGTGTGTGTGTTTGTGTATATATATATATATATATATATATATATATATATATATGTGTGTGTGTGTGTGTGTATATATAAATATATATATATATATATATATATATATATATATATATGTGTGTGTGTGCGTGTGTGTGTGTGGCGTGCGTGTGTGTAGATATATATATATATATATATATATATATATATATATATATATATATATGTGTGTGTGTGTGTGTTTGTGTGTATGTATATATATATATATATATATATATATATATATATATATATATATATATATATATATAAATTCCCAAACAAGCGTGATGGCGGAGACAAATAAGGTGCACGGACCTCAACATGTAATCCACAAATTAATCCAGCACTCAAAACATGTAAAAATCCACAATCAGCAGAGTTTGAACTGTTTATTGAACAAAACAGCCCTTAAATACACAGACCCGGTGGCGGTTTTCATGGCGTCTTCAGTGTGCGAATACTAGCTGCCAAGGACCCGGATTTTATACGTGAACTGCCATAGCAGTCACGTATTAAAGGAGACAGTGCACCAAAGTGAACAGATACCCTAAAATGCACCATAAACACAAATAACAAGAACCCAACAATCCCTAATTGAATACTTATACTATTTAAACTGTAAAGATAGTGTGAAAAGCCCCTATATTACCCTATATTATTTCCAAAAGCGTATTTAATATTAAATCTTTGATATTCAATATTATGCCAGAATATTGCAAATTTCAACAAGATCTATTTCATAATGTATGATGTCCGAATAGTTAACACTATGAATATGGAAAACTACCTTACTAACCTGCCATACTATCTGGACAAACATTATAAATGTATATATATATATATTTTTTTGTATTATAATTACATTACCAATGGTCATTTAAACCTGGCTTAAATAAAGCACCCAGGTTAACTATCCATCTGCGCTCCTTTTGTGTTAACATATCATGTTTTCTTTGTTCATTAGTAATGTGTGTAGATACCACATCCAATCCTATAAAAATAAAGTGGGCAGTCTCATGTACCAATTTATGCTTATATAGGGCACTTCTATTACGCTGACACTTAATATCGCTAATATGTAAAGCAATTCTTTGCTTGAAAGTACAAGAAGTTTGCCCCACATAAAAAGCACCACAGTGACAAACCGCCATATATACTAACCAGGTAGTATTACAGGTTATAAGACAACGAATATCATAAACTTTTTTAGTGTTAACTGATGTAAAAGATTTTGTTTTAGCCATTATTTTGCAATATTTGCAATCCCCACAAAAAATGCTCCCCACAGTGGCTGGGTACGTAACACGTCTTACACCTCCTTTTTTAAAAGATGAAAAATGTTGTCCCAAATTTTTACCTCTTCTATAACCAAATTGACAATGGTTATCTACATATTGTGAAAAAAATTGATCAGACTTTAATATATGCCAGTGTTCAGCCAGTACTCTTTTGATGCAATATGTGTTGCTACCGTATGTTGTTATAAATCTGATAAATTGGTTATCATCCCTATGTTGACAATCCTCCAATAACGTGGTTCTATCAATTTCCTTTGCTTCATTGTAAGCCTGTTGGACCAAATTTTTATTGTATCCCCTATTATAGAATCTGAGCTTTAAATCCACTGCCTGATTCTCAAAATTTGTCTCCGAAGAGCAGATCTTTTTAATTCTCCGGAATTGAGATCTTGGTATATTTTGGATAGTGTGTGTGTGGGGGGGGGGGGGTGACAGCTCCCTGCATAAAGAAATCCATCACGAGAAAAAAGCTTTCTATGAAGGTCTGTATATAACAAGATCGGTCTTACCAACTTTAACATCCAAAAATTGGACTTCACTTTTATCTATTGTACCAGAGAAATAAATTCCAAATCTATTGGAATTAAGATATTCTACAAACTGCTCCCATTGTACAAAGGTACCCCCCCACACTATCCAACAATCATCCAAGTATCTCCGCCACATCACTAATAATTCTTTAAAACAAACTGGCATAGAGTAGACATAAAGCATTTCCAAATATCCCATAAAGAGATCAGCATAAGTGGGGGCAAAAGTAGCCCCCATAGCTGTTCCCTTAATTTGTACATACCAGGCCCCATCAAAGGTAAAGGTATTATGTTCTAGTACCAACTGCAACATTTGTATAAGAAATTCCTGTTCTGATCTAGAATATAAGCCTGACTGTGACATCCAGTATTTTACAGCTTCCATGCCTCCATCATGAGTTATAGAAGTATACAGCGATTGTACATCTAAGGTACCCAGAAATTGTTCTTTAGTAACTTGCATCTCAT
>NC_056744.1:1020997726-1021000226 GCF_019279795.1 Protopterus annectens
CACGGCACCACAAGGCTATTACTGTCTGACCAATTTGCCTTATGTAACTGCAATTGTAATGTTAATGAAAATGCACACAGCACCTGCTTGTTCACACTTTTCTATTGGAAAGGAACTGTTGTTAATTTAAATGGCCTGCTAGAACTAATGTATATAAAGGAAGTGAAAATGGTTGCTCATACTTATGAAACATGTCTTTCTGAAGAAGTCTTGATAATAAATAAGATGAAAGCGCTAAAGTTCTACAAGAGTTGTTGGTGTTATTTACTATTTTATTGAATGCTTTTATTGTCACGAAGTTCTTTTCTTAGTTAAAATTTCTTCTCTTCGTTCAATTTTTTTGAGTGCGGTTAATTTTAGTTATAAGTCTTCTACTCCGCGTGACAGTATGGCAGGAAACATAGCACCCAACTCAGGCTCTAGTAGCCAACTGAAGACAGAAGCAACCAGGAGCAGGACACCAATTGATCCAACAACAGTTCTTACAAAATTATCGGAAGGAATTCGTTTGGCGCAGGATCTCTTCGAGGACCTAAACAGCAGACCTTTAACACCTACAAATGAAAGAATCACCAGGGACCGCACTGAACCCCTGGACCACTCTGGACCCAGGGCCACAATTAACAACAGAACTGGGACAGAAATAAGGACCACACAGGCTCTTGACCTGATACTCACGCAGACGGAAATTAATCCCTTCCGTTGCCTGGTCCAGAATACAACAGCACAACTGGAGTACAGTCAAAACAGAGGGGTCTCACAGAGCGCCAGATCTCTAATTACCAGATTCGAGAGACTGATTAAAACCTACAAAAACCTGGAGTATGACAACTTCTATCTGGAAAGGTGTTTAGAACTGGATATAGTCCCACAGGGTCTCAGGTGTAATAAATTTCCTAACAGGACTACTCCAAACTCTCAGCTTCACAAAGAACTGGTCAAAATATATAATGACTCTGGGCTAGCAGCTATCAAAGCACTCATCCAAAGTAATACTGAGAGTATGGCCACCTACAAGTCCCAAATAGATGATCTGCAAACACACATCCTGCAGGATCCCACATTTATTGACTTCGCGGAAATGTGGGACAATGTACCGCACAAAATTACTAGGCATGTGGCGGCACTGATTGAACGCAAGAAAGGCAAATTGCTTAGGGACATTAAACAATATGAGGAAGGAAAAGAATACCCGATCAGGCCCACACGCTCCTTACACACACGGAGAAGGCCAGACAGATATCCCACAAACAATACGTTGTCCACAACTGAACTAAGGCCTATGACAGAATTACAAGAACCCACAAATGGACCCAACACACCAGAGGTGGATAGACTCCTCATCACATCCAGCCCACTAGCAGGGAGTAGTTCCCAGATGATGGTACATACTCCTGCTAGGGGACAGCCAAGAACAAAAATGCCTCTCCAGAATCAGCCGACACAGAGAGATCCAGACACCAGTGAACGTGACCACCACGACAACAACGAGGACAACAACAATACAAACCGCAGGACACCGGACAGTGCGATCAATCAAGAAAGGGTTTATCAGACCCCACAAATCAATGACCAGTCTTCCAACAACAGCACAAGTAGCAACAACAATGTTTTTTTATCTTCAGCAGGACTCACAACCAGAACCAGGACTTATACCAGGTTCAGACCTGGGGGTAATGAACGAAACTGGAACCACAACACCAACAATATTGAGGGAAGGAGGGGGAACAACAATCACAGGGGCAGAAGGAGCGGGAATGGGATACAGTACTAGTATTACTGGGATGGACCACCCTGATCACCCTCCCCATTCACTGATACCAGCACCTGATAGCACTGACTTCAGGTCTCCAGCAGGGGTAGGTGACATCTTTAACCTCACCACACGAGATTTCTCGGAAAGCCATCATAAGGTACTGAAGAAAGGCTTTTCTTTCATCCCGGCGCAGAGAGCCAACACGGCGGATGTTATCCTGGACCTCAAGTGCTACCTGAGAAAGTTAGAACTAAAATTAGATATACAACAATATGAAGAGGAAGAAGATGAGGAAAGCTCGGAAGATAACAACAGACCCCTTACCATGAAGAGTCTGTACACTCCTGCACTCTCCAACACACTGAGCCTCTTTGCGAGTACCTGCGAAAGGGATATCAGGAAACTCCTTTCTGATAAGCCCTCAGCAAAGTGGCACAACCTGAACAGGGAAGAAAGACAGGCTTGGAAGGAACTGAGTCAGGACAAATCCCTACGGATCATGAAGGCTGACAAGGGATCCGGGATAGTAGTGATGGAGCAGGAGAGATATATCCAAACACTTGAAGCATCCCTCATGAATAACCAGTTCTACAAAAGGTCAACATCAACCAGGTACAACAGAACTTTAAACAAATTGACAACCTACTGTTGGAACTGTACCTCAGGGATGAGATCTCTCAAGATGAAAAGACTTCATGCAGGTCATGACACCCAGCCTTGGAAAATTTTTGAATCCCAAGGTTC
>NC_056744.1:1021012726-1021025226 GCF_019279795.1 Protopterus annectens
CGTGTGGAGCATTTTGTCCCCATGTTTGTGATGATCAGGTCTAGTATATTATCTCCCCTAGTGGGAGAGGTGACTAGTTGTTCTAGTGCATTTGAATTTATGAATTCCAGGAACCTTTGGGCTAGGGTGTTAGGGCTAGAATAATGTACCCAATCTATGTTTGGGTAGTTGAAGTCTCCCAGTATGATGGTATTTTGTGATACATTCATATCCTCCAATGTCTTCAGGAAGGCTGAGTGGGGTTCCTGAGATTGGGACTGTGGTCTGTAACATGCTACCAGTTGTATAGCAGTTTTGCCTATGGTTAGTTGCACCTGTATGGTCTCTGATGCTTCATGTGTTGCTACTAACCTGGAGGTGTGGGTGTCCTTGATGAATATGGACACTCCCCCCTCCCTTTGTGGTTCGGCCTGGGTTTTGGGGCCGAAAAGCATGATACGAGGTATAGCCTGGTAGTGCTGGGGTGCTCTCAGGAGCCTTGAACCAGGTTTCAGTTACTGCACAGACGTCGATGTTCTCCATACTGAGGAGTGCATCGAGTGCCTGCATCTTGAGATTTAGACTTCTGGCGTTGAGCAGCATTACCCTTAGTTTTTTTCCAATTTTGTTTTCTAAGGAGGTGGGTTTGTCTTTTGAGTCTTGCCTAAGAAAGGCACTATGGGGGTGACAAGAGCCTTTGCCAATATCCGGAAGCCCAGTGGTGACAGGTGCAAGCCGTCCCTTGCGAAGCAGCTTGGCTTGTCCAACATGTCATCCCAGGCAGACAGACATTGGATCCCCTTAGAATGACACCAGTACTTGAGCCAATTATTAAAGCTGATCATCTTGTCTTTGTATTGTGGCATCATTCTTGGTGAGGGCAAGATGCTGGTCAGGGTCATACCAGCCTGGGCTACATAATCAGAGAGCTCCTAAATGTCTCTTTTCATGTAGTCCAGGGAGGTACGTCTCAGGTTATTCACGCCAGCATGGACAATGACGGAGTCATATTTGTACTTGCTTTGGAGTGACCTGAGTGCGTGTGTTATGTGGCGGATCCTAGCTCCCGATAGGCAGCTCACAGTCACCCTCTCCTTGTTCAGCCTGGTAAGCAGGACATCAATGTGTCTGTCTATAGAGTCACCTATTACTAGTGTATCAGGCATGGTGTTTGGCCTTAAGGGCTGTGATTGGTTGACACACTGATTTATTGAAGTATGTGTTGCATGTGTTTTGTTTTGAAGTGGTGGATTTTTGGATGTCTGCTTTGGGAGCCTCTGTTGTTTTGGTAAGTTTTTTATTAGAGCCTTCGAGTATGTCTTTGTGTTTTTATGTGTTTGGTTTGCAATTGTGGTAGGTCTATGTGGGACTGGGTTTGTTGTGTGTGTGGTTACCATCTCCTCCTGTCTGGTCATGCCAGCCCTGAGTTGAGAGAGTTCAGCCTCCAGTTTGGCTATATAGTTGCATCTCTCACATGTATTTGTTGGGAGGAGGAGAGGGTTGTCTGTGTACATGAGACAATTGTAACATTGTCTCAAGATACCCAGATTAACCAGCTGAACTGGAGAGGATGCCGGTAATCTACCACTGGACATGCTAGAACAGTATAAGGGAGTGCTGTGCCTTTAAGGGAAGTGGATATTCACAGGGGTGGTAGGTGGATGTAGTGCTTACTTAGTACGAGAGTGCTTACTTAGTAGAGAAGTTTTGAGAACAAGTGCTAGGCTTATAATATAGCAAGTAGTCTGATTATACTAAGAGTAGAGCTTCCTTAAGGGAAAATTGAAATGCAGACTTGGTGGAGCCAGAAGAAGTTTAACCTGCGCTGCGCAAAGCCGTGCAAACATGGATTTTAAACAGGGAACTTCAAAAAAATTACATATTATTATATTATATTATAATTATATTATAAATATATATTATACCATTATTATATAGTATATATTATATATATTATATATTAGACCATTATTATTATATAATTATATTATATTATATATATTATATATTATTGTATTATATTATAATTATATTATAAATATATAATATATATAAATTATAAATATATTACATATTATTATATTATATTATATATTATATTATTATTATATAAGCCAGACCCAGAGACTGGACTTTCCGCCACACATTCTGCCCAAAGTGGAATAGGCAACTATTTGAGCGTGCTGAAGGTATATTATGCCTGACACATTTTAAGGTGGCGATTTCAAAGTCACAGAGCACATTTCGCACTGTGACTTCAAACTTATGCTCTGCAAATAAGTAAAAAATGCTTTGTCAGAGATATTTGTAGGACTTGAGGGATTTCTTTGACATCAATGAGTATAACAATGGTACAGCTTTACTGTGACTGCCGTACTTCAGGAAACCATGCAGACTGTAAAGCTGCCGAACAGTTCCACCTTTAGTGAAGAACGTACCATCCATTGACCAAATGATGGCACGACTGAGGTCACGTAGATTCTCTATTGTT
Organism: Protopterus annectens; assembly: GCF_019279795.1. Taxonomy (NCBI): domain Eukaryota; kingdom Metazoa; phylum Chordata; order Ceratodontiformes; family Protopteridae; genus Protopterus; species Protopterus annectens. The sequence continues at coordinate 1,021,015,197 of NC_056744.1, forward strand.
GTGAAAACTACCACGTAAGTGTCTATAGTTGGATCACAAATTGCTTTACTAATGAAGCTCTCATCTTTGAGGGGGTACTTACTGAAATCAATAGTTTGTAATGTTAATTCCTTCTTCCCGGCTTTTACACCTATCTTCCATCTAACTCGACCCACTTGCTGAAACAGTGCCCTTCTGTGGGGTATACAGTGGATTGTATCTAGCGATGTGGAAGCTACCACATCTTCTACCATAAGACATAGGGTATTCCAACTGTACGTAGCTCTGGTTTTTAAATTTCTACATACAACATACCTTTCAACTTCTCTGGATCCCCTACATGGTTATGTACAATGGACTTTTCTAACTGATCCCTGTTTGGCATAACAACAGTAACTGCTCTGCCTTTGCAGCCATGTTTTATTTTATATTTGCATCCCCAATACCTTTTTGTGTTTCGCATTCATTCCAAATGGTACAGGTAGCCATCAGTTACCAGTAGGTGTTTACCCTTTTGGGATGCCACTGTGGTATGGATGCTATTTAACACTCCTGGGGCTTCCATTTTTATGTCAGCCATAGTGTCTTCGGTGCATAGCACAATGTGAGCTCACCATTGCAGGAAATTTCAACATTTCCTGACGCAGACATGTAGTATGCGTTAATTTACGGCAATTATTACTTAATTTGTGCTTACACTTTTAATTAAGCCACTATAGGATGGCTGCATTGCACTTGTACTATTACGCTAAGTTTCCAATGTGGGAGAAGCAGGGCTGCTATTTTTCGGTAATGTGGAGTTTCGATGTTTCGTGCTTTCGATGTTTCATTGTTCTGGTGTCGTTAATTTGAGTATCGGTTATATGTGCAGTCGGTCTAATGAAGTAGACCCATATATATATATATATATATATATACACACACACACACACACACACACACACACACACACACACACATATATATATATATATATATATATATATATATATATATATATATATATATATATCTACAAATAAATCAAAATACACTAAATACTACCTAATAACTATCAAACCTAACTACTATTCTATTTCACTACTCCCATCAGGTGATATCCACCCTAACCCAGAACCCAGTCCTAACTCTACCACTCCTCACAATACCTTATCAACCACAAGTAATTTACCAAAAAAAAAAACAAACAAATCTCCTTTTACTCTATAAACACTGGAAGCATACTTAATAAAGTTAGCCAACTTCATGATTGGATATCTACTCAAAACCCAGACATTATTTCCCTTACAGAAACATGGCTTAAACCACAAAACCTAGATAAGGACATATTCCCTCCTGGATATAATATAATATGCCTCGATCACCCTAATAAAAAAGGAGGAGGTATTACAATTGTATACTCCAACAACCTCACTTTTACATACCCAAAGCTGTCTATACCTTCCTTTTCTCCCGCAGAATTACTGGTAGCAAACCTTAAGCTCAATGACTATACTACTATTACTGTTGTATCTATCTTAATTCCACCAGGGGACAACATTCCCTTATTGGAAAGCATTCTCTCCTACCACTCCCACAACATCCCTAATGAAATCATCCTCCTTGGGGACGTGAACATAAATTGGGAAACACTCACCAGTCCTAACTCAACATACCATATAAATCTATATGGCTTTTCACAACTTATTTCCCAGCCTACTCATACCAGTGACACTCATTCTACATGTACACTCATTGACTGGATTCTTGTCTCAAATCTCTCTAAATACCATAGTCCTGGAACACTCTCTCTGACTCCCTGAGTGACCACTCTCCAATAAAGGTACTTAGACATACCTCCCACTTATTTAAACCACATAGATACATAACCTGTCATAAATTATCCAAATTCAACCCAGAAACTTTTAATAATCTCTTACTCGGAATAAACTGGAACTTCCTCACCCAGCTCCCACTTGAATCAGTTCAAGCTTTTAATTCAGCCTTCCTAAATATCTTAAACTTACTAGCCCCATTACAGAAAGTAAGGATAAAAGCTACTATATCTCCTTGGCTATCTAAAAATACTCACACTCTGATGACAGCCAGAGACTGAGCCTGGAAAACTTGGACCCAAACTAAACTACCAGCAGATCTGCAAAAGTATAAAGAACTGAGAAATAAGGCAAAACATTTATTGATAAAGATAAAAAAAGACTTCTACTATAACCCTCCAGCTGCCCTAAAATCAGATCCAAAAAAATTCTGGAATGCCATAAACCAAATACTTCATCCTGGTAATCCTACTTCACCTAATCCATCTCCTGACAAATCTCCGAAAAAGACTGCTAACACGTTCAATGCCTATTTCATTCAGTCAATAGCCAAACTTTTCAATCCTAATCTAAAATACTCCAGTAACAGTGTTCCAATTTGCTTGGAACCTCCACCCACAGCCAGCTCTGTAAACTCTTTTTTTCCTTAAAGCAGTCCCTACTGCTTACATCAAAACCCTTCTTTCCAAACTAAACCATGCTCTGTTTCTGTTGAAAGTATCCCATCTTACTTTCTTCAGATTGCTGCTCCCTCTATTGCTTTGCCAGTATCTATGTTAATCAACTGTTCCATCTCTGAAGCTAAAGTATATGCTATCTGGAAACAATTCTACACCATACCTATTTACATAGGGGGCAATTCCACAGAACTCTCAAACTTCAGACCAATACCTATCCTCTACCCTCTGTCTAAAGTCTTGGAAAAATGAATACACACACACAAGTAATGCAATATCTTATATAGGCCACACTCCTCACTACCACTCAGCATGGTTTCCGACCCAAACATAGTACCACTACAGCTCTACTTTTCTTTCTCAACACCATTTCTATAGCTAGAGATAATCATAAACTTATCTCATGCTTATTCCTTGACCTCTCAAAAGCCATCAACATTGTCTCACATCCTCTGCTACTGAATAAACTCTCTGATCTCAACTTCTGTACTACAACAATAGTCCAGCTATCTCACTGACTGACAGCAACCAGTAAGATGGCACTCCTCACTATCATCTCCCCTTCCACTGAAAATGGGTGTTCCCCAAGGATCCATCCTTGGACCACTACTTTTCAATATCTTCACCAACTCACTCTACTCCTCTTGTCCACAATCTTCATTAGTCCAATATGCAGACAACTCCACAGTTATTACCATTGCTAACTTCTAACAGCTATCCGGTCTTCTTTCAACTCTGTTGAAACCTGGCTCACCAATAATCAGCTCATCCTTAATCCCAAAAACAAAACAAACTCTTACTCTTTCTCCCCAAAACTGTTACTCATATCAAATCTACTTTTCAAATAAAATCACTAAATCTCACTCTCATAGTTGCTGATTCTAGTACTAAACTCCTTGGTGTAATCATTGATGATCAGCTAAAATTTATCAGCTGAAATTTGACCTCTATATAAATAACTGCATCAGGAAAACCCATCAAAAACTAGGACTTCTCTACTGAAATAAAAAAATTCCTAACCCTTGAATCTAGAACCACAATCACCCATGCTTATCTTTTGCCATACTTAACATACTACTCCCAAATACTCACAAATCTTAACTCCACCTTACTTAGCAAACTCGAATCAACCTATCACAAAATAGCCAGATTTGCTGCACAACAAACCTACAAATCTCACCACTGTGTCTCTCTCAAACATCTAAACTGGCTCGAACTACCAGACCTCCTACCCCTCTCTCAGTTCCAAATTATACACTCCATTATTTATTCACCATCCTACTGTTCAGCACTAGGCACCATAACCTCCCACTTTGTCCCATCCAGACAACTCGGGAGCTCCACCCAAGACCTTTTACAAATTTACAAGCCAAAGTCCAAAATAGGAGCCATTACATACAGCTACCATCCCTCTATTGCTTGGAACAAACTCCCACAAGAAGTTAGATCACTTTTACATCCTAAAGTATTCAAACTAGCCACTAAAGACTGCTTAAAAAGTTACTGAATTTGTACCTGTTCTCAGCCTCCTTGAATATACCTTCACTAAACAACAAACCTAACTTCCTCTGTCTTACCATCATTTCTTCTGCTCTATACCAAAACATTTACAACTTAAACTAGTCTACTTCATCATTTTTTTCCTAACACTATCTCCTTTCCTTCTGCTGCAGTATTCTTCATAGCATTTTTATAGATCATTTTTATAGATCATTGTAACTGCATATATTGTTGTTCCCTTTATAAGGCAGGCAGCCTTTTTGGTTCTTTTTTGCTTTTTGTTCTTGACTGATGAAGGCTTGATATATAAGCTGAAACTGGTTTGGATTTTGAACTGTAGGCTTTTTGCCATTTTTATGTGCCTTATGGCATAATAAAGAAAATTACTTTACAGTATACCAATGTCTGCTGGTCTACGTTGTTTTCCTGATTTGCTTTTTGAGACCTGGCAGTTGCCTTATGTGCAGGGACTGTGTTTTGCTGTTGCTTGCTTTTTCCCTGCTGTGGGTCTGTGCTGTCCTGTACGTCACTGTTGTTACAGCTTAACGTACAGAACTTTGTTGTCATTGTGTGATTTTTTTCTCTCTACTATTTATTTACCTAATAGTTGAATTTGACTTAGGAGCTTGCCAACATCTATTTTTTATTTTTAAACTCTCTTTCCAACTCCTTGCTCTTGGGCCTTATCTTAAATTGGCTATGCAGTATTGACGTCTCTTTTTTCGGCGTCTTTGGGATTCCCGTTAGTTGGCAGAGAAGATAGCAACTTGCTGTTTTGTTCTGTGTCATTTGGATCCAGGAAACTGGCCATTTTTCTAACTTTGGGACTATTGTTTGACTGTATTAGTTGCGTCTACATCACCATCATTTTTCGGATTTTGGATTTATGTCATACATCAGGAACAACTTGTTGATGTCACACATTATTGATGCCTTTTTCTTGGCGCTACTGGTATTTTCGTGTGCTGGTCGAGTAGACAGCAGCTTGCTGGCTTGTTTGGTTGGTCGTTTGGATTCAGGGACTGGTTATTCTTCCAGTTTTGGATTCAATGGTCCATTTCTAATCAAGAAGGAACTATATGATTATAACTGTTTATAACTGTTTCTTGGATTCATTTTTACATCGGGAACAACCAGGTGACTTTTTTCCATTTTCCATTGGCCGTTTTTGGCTGAAAGTGGTGAATATTTGCATTTTCACTCATGCCATGTCAATTGTAATATTATTTTTTATTTTTTAATTTATCATTGGAACTTATTTACAAACTACTTTTTTGGACTTATAAGGGACTCAATATTCAGTTGAACTCTTTCATGACTTTTGTTCATTGTTTAAAATACGAAATATGCTTTGTGGTCTTTATGGCACTCCTGTGTTTATACAATGTTTTTGTGTCTAGTTTTGTACTAACGTCACTTTGAATATTTTTCTGATCTGGTCGACGTATTGCATGTTTTATCAGTCGTGTACTGGTACAACATTAGGTAATTGTTAGCTTTAGACTTCTGTGTTTACATTGTGCATAACTATTTAAAGTAGGTTAGGGGTGAACTTACTTATTTACTCCCCTGTCCTTAGCCATTCTATTTAATATAAGACTTTTTCCATTGGTGGTCCATATTATGTCTTTTTTGGGGGGGGGGGTGATATCCCTTTCCTTATTATATTCCTTTTATTCTCTTGCCCAGATTTTGTAATTGGATTGCAGGAGTGGAGTGTTTTACTGTGACTCTGTATTTTGAATTACAGGAGTTTGCCTTTAGTCCATTTATCATTATTTTTTCCTATCCAGTATACATTATTATACTATACATTATTATAGACTGTTGATGGGTGATTCTCTCAAAAATTTTCTGGGTAGTGTCAAGCACACCTTTTTTGACTGATATTGTCCCGTTGATCTTGGGACTCAGTATTTTGGGTGATGTTATTGATGCTACATTGAGATTTTTGTATTACTTTACTGCTATTGTCCGGCCCTAGTTGCTGTTTAGCTGTTGGACTGGACGCAGTTTATAATTTTGGAACGTGAAGATAAGGTTACTTTGATTGGTCTTTACAGTTTCCAAACAGATATTTTGTGAAGTGAAAATCATATTGATGGTCATTATTTCTTTCAATATAATATTCTGGATTTTATGCTTTTTGGATATGGATATCAATGGACTGTTACAAGGACTTGCCTTTGATCATAATGATTTGGCCTTTTTTGGGCTAAATGATACACATCCCGAACAGGATCACTGTACTCCTAGCCCTGATCAGGAATCATGTACTTCCCTTTTTTCCAAACTGGGCAAGAGTATGAAACTATTACATAGTAACGTTTGGCACTTTATTATTTAAGGCCTATAAGGCTAAGGATATCACCCCTCGGGGCCTTAGGGTTAAGGTCCAACCATTGCTTCATAATCCTAATGAGAATTTAATGAAGGCTTGGGATGTAGCCCAACATAAGGCCACGATGGGACTTGTTGAGGTCCTAATTAATCATTATGAGGCAACCATTGATCAGGACTTAATTGAGGTTACTAATATGTGTGAATCCATTAAGAAATTTGAGGGGCAACCTTTATTTGTGTCCCTTCTTAACAAACTTAGGGATGAACTGTTAGTACATGAAACACAACTTAAAGAAAAGAAAAAAACACAAGTTTTTGATTGATTTAACTGACTATTCTAGTGAGGATCCTTTTTCTAAGACATATGTTAAACATGTTAGATTTCAGAGTTCACCTCGGTCTGTTCCCAGGAGGAAGAGATCACGTTCTATTTTGAAACAATCAGGGTCACAGTATGATAGTTCAGTTGAGGATTCTTCCTCTGCTGTTGAATCTGATGTGCAGGGCACCACAGATTCACCCACACCCAAGAGAAATAACATCACCCCTTTAGGCATACACAAAGGGGGGGGGGAGAAAACACAAGCGTAGTGCAAGACATGGAGGGCCTGTTGCGCATGTTTGCCCAGAAGTAAACAATCATAATGTGCTTAATATTTCTTCTCACATCTTGTCTTCTACGCATATTAAAATTCTCAATAAAGGACTGTCTTTTATTCCTGGTTTCTTTGTTCCTGAGGACAATTTTGCTAATGATATTCTTTCCTTTTGTAGGCTTTTGAATTTAAGACTTTTCATTCAGGACAAACCTACTATTGGCTCTCATGAGGAATTTCGCTACCACAAATCTACATTTTCACCACCTATGGACCCTAATGTTTTGCTTTTTCAGAGAAGTGTGCTTAGGGATTTACATTTTGATGGCAGGGAGCACCAAGTGGGCCATAACAATGTCTCAAAGATTGAATCTGAATGTATACAGGAGTTGGCTTCCAATCATGAATTAGTAATTTTGGCTGCTGATAAAGGGGGACCGGTGGTTGTACAAGATTGGGCCAAATACAATAGGGAGGCATTGAGACAGTTATCTGATGTTTGTTATTATATACATTTGCCTTTGTATCCTACGACTTCCTACAAAAAACAAATTGTTAACTTTTTATCTTTAGCTGAGGAGGAAGGCATTATTTCTCAGTACATCAAACAGCAATTGACTGTCTCTGACCTGGTTTTGCCTTTTTAACTAAAGTGCATAAAAATTTGGACAATCCACCAGGGAGTCCTATTGTGTCTGGCTGTGGTTCATTAACTGAACCTTTACCTCAATATTTAACCAAATACTTAAAACCTTTGCTCCCACTTGTCAGATCTAGGATTCAGGATACAACCGAATTCCTACAGATTGTCTCTGACTCACAACTCGTACCTGATTGGTTATTGTGTAACCCTGATGTATCATCACTATATACGAATATTCTCCATTGGGCTGGTATTGAGGCTTTGGAATATTGGTTGGAGTTCTCTGAACTACATACCCCAAGTTTTAACACCTTTCTACTTTAAATGACTGAACATGTTCTGATGAATAATGTGTTTTTGTATCAGGATACCATTTATTTAGAGATTAGGGGAACAGCTATGGGTGCTTCTTTTGCCCCGATTTATGCTGGTTTATTTATGGCTTTTTTAGAACTTCAATTGATCTATGACTCTAGTCATAACATTTTTCTGCAGGACATGGATATATGGAGGCATTTTTTGGATGATTGCTGGTTGGTTTGGAGGTCGGATTTTTGGTATCTTCAGGAGTTTGTTGATTATCTTAATTCAAGCAAGTAGGGAAATAATTTTACAGTCAACTACAGCAAGAATTAAATGATTGTTTTGGATATGTTGGTCACTAAGAATCCTGACAACACTTCAAAAACTGTGTTCATCAGAAGTTCCCCCAATACAACTCCTACCTCCATGCCACCAGCTATCATCCACCCCATATACGTCGTAATATACCTAAGTCTCAGTATATGAGGGTTAAACGTATTTATCAAGATAACTCCACTTATTCAACACACCGTGATGACCTTACTGCTAGGCTCATTCAAAGGGGCTACAAATTGGGGCAAGTATTGTCTGCGAGGAATTTGGTTGATTTTTATGCAGCGGGAACAACTGTTGAATTACAAGGCTGAGCCCAATAACACTTCAGTACTGCGCTTAACCACTACTTATGGTCGGAATACCACTAGACTTATCAATAGTATACAATGTAATTGGAACATCCTCCTGGCTGATGAAAGACTATGTGATTTTATTAATCATAAGTGTGAGTTCTCTTTCAGGAAAGGTAGGAATTTGGGTGCCCTCTTTAATCACTATAAGAAGGGGCATTATCCCTTAGGGACTAACATCCAGAGAACATTATTGGGTGATCGTCTTAGTGGGTGTTTCCCCTGTGGCCACTGTGTACATTGTTGTAAGATTAACAAAACCAAGAGCTTCACCAGCCGTAATACTGGTACTGTCTATAATATTTGTGTGTTTGTCAATTGTCAGTCTGATTGGGTCATTTACTTTGCTACATGTAGTTGTTCTGGATTCTACGTGGGGCAGACATCTAGGCCTGTCAAGTTTAGAATTGCAGAGCATTTGTCTGATATTAGGCATCAATGAGCTAATAATGCTTTATACAAACACACACCGAAACACTCCAGTGCTCATTTTAATTTTACTATCATTGATAAGATCCAAGGCAATAGAGGAAAGGTTTCTGGTTGGCATGACATTCTTAATAAATTAGAGAAAAGATGGATTATTAATTTGGGTGGGTTATTTCCCCCTGGTTTAAATGAATATTTGTAGTTCATTAACTGTTTGTAATGATTGACAGGTGTTCCCTTTATAAGGCAGGCAGCCTTTTTGGTTCTTTTTTGCTTTTTGTTCTTCACTGATGAAGGCTTGATATATAAGCTGAAACCGGTTTGGATTTTGAACTGTAGGCTTTTTGCCTTTTTTTGTGCCTTATGGCATAATAAAGAAAATTACTTTACAGTATACCAATGTCTGCTGGTCTACATTTTTTTTCCTGTGTATATAGAACCCCACAAAGAGAAGGATAGCAACCTCCCATGGTTCCGTATCCCTATCTCCCTAGATGCAGCAAGAATCAGGGATAACTTGTAAAAAAACTGGGGCATCCTTCAAAGCAACCCATAACTACATAAAACAATAGGAGAATAGCCAACATGTTGCTTCAAAAAGTCCAACTCACTCATTACCCTATTTGAGCAAGAGGAAGGATCATGCAGCCTAAACAGAAACGAACCTCCAGGTTCACAGCCCTGAAGACATTGCCGTTGTTGCCAATACATTATCACAGGGGATAGTGTAACTATAGTCAGTAGGATGATCCCCATAACATTTCACAGCAGCTACAACTGTGACACTACCAACGTGGTCTACCTAGGCAAATGTTCCCACTGTCAAGCCTTCTAAATAGGAATGACTACTTGAAAATTGAGTGACAGGATAAAAGAGCACTATCAAGCCATCAGACTCTCAGATCCCACCAACGCTTTGGCAAGGCATTCCCAAGAGTGTTCACAACCCCCTAGATTCAACTTCCTTATGCTGGAAAAAGTATCCACCTTCAGTGGAACCTCACACTGGAAGTCAGACAGCTCAAATGGCAGATCTGCCTCAGAGCAGACACACCCCCTG
>NC_056744.1:1021027726-1021030226 GCF_019279795.1 Protopterus annectens
GGTAGTATACACCATTAAATAAAAATACATTATTATGTAAAATCATGTGCAACAAACTACAAATCAACTCTATATGAGCTATTGAATATGAACTGTGTCGCCTCAAAAAACGTTTAACCATCAAAATACCTGGTATATTGGGAATAACAGTAAAAAGTGAGGTCACATCATAAGTGGCCATGATGCGTCCATTCAAAGGTGTTTCATAGATTTCAACAAAATTAAATAAATCCTGTAACATCTGTTTAGTATCTCTCAATGTATATTGATACACATCCAAAATTAGCCTCAACTGTTTCTCCACATAAATGGAGATTGGCTCGGTGAGCCACCCTCCACCTGCTACAATGGGCCTAAATGGAAGTTTCAAATGATCCTTGTGGACCTTTGGAAGCCCTTGTAGTGTTGGAATTAGTGGTTTTTCAACAATAAAGTAAGAAAACAATTGTTTTGATATGTTCTGTTCATCCACCAACTTCAGTAAAGCATTAGTTACACCATCACAAATATTATTAAATTCAATTAAAGTAATTTGTCTATAAACAACAGCATAATGTAACATTTCAGTAATGAAGGCAAAATAAAAATCACTATCCATCACAGTTATTTGCCCGCCTTTGTCTGCAGATTTAATGACAATACTGTCATCATGTTCAAGTGACATCAAGGCTAACTTTTCAACATAGGTAAGATTATCAAAACATTTGCTAGAACGCTTACATGCCTTGCTATCAAAATATGCATACATTTCAGATTCACAAATCTTATAAAAAACTTCAAGAGTAAGGTTAAATAATGGATTATAAGAACCAGGTTTCTTAAATAGTCCATTCCTTAAAACACATTCAGTATTAACAATACTATCAACCTCCTGCTCATTATTAAACATCAATTTCAATTCAATGTTTCGCAAAGCAAGTTTGAAGTCAAAGTATCTGCAATGTTAGCAGATGCAGCAGGAATAAAGGACAACCCTTTATTTAAAACAGCAATTTCATTTTCAGATAAATACCTTTTAAAGATATTCAAAATTAAACTCTGTCCCACATCTTCTTTATTGTGTCGTTGTTCGCTCAGTCATCCGGTCTCCGTTTCAACCTCCCTCGATGGTCGAGAGAGCCCAATGATTGCTTCCGTTTTGTTTGAATCGGAAGCGGCAGAGAAAAAAAGCTGTTGGGTCTTCCCCGAATGAGTTTTTGGTCTCACAACAGCTTCGTTATTCATTACTAATGCTGACCAACTCTGCACTTGTATTGTCTCCATATTCCCACATACTCCTGAAGCAACAGGCGCTTCAGGACAGTTCATGTTTCCACATACTCCTGAATTAGCAAACGTTTCAGAACAAGGCGTCTCATACACTGAGACGTTCACTTGATTGGCAGATGAAATAGCTAATGGGCTGTCATTATAAGAGCGTTCAGGCATTTGTTCAGAGTAAACACACCCATCAGAGCAGTTGTTCATATTGGAATGACATTGCTGTCCCAAGCCCTTGTTTGTAGTGTTAACCAAAGCAAAACCAGTATTACATGAACTAAAGCTCAACTCATAAGATGTTGTGGTAGCCTTCCTGGGCCAAGTGAAGACATTACCTTTATCAAAGTCTTCAGTGTCACGTATTATCTTATTCCTTTTTTGCTGCAACAATTTGCGTTCATAAATCCTGACATTCTCAATAATGTCAGATAAATGTGCATCAGCCCTATCAACACCAAGTATGCTCTGCACATTAACATACCCCAATTCAAAGTCATCAATCAGTTTTTCTTCTGTTGGCAAGAAATGTTCATTCAGCAATTAAATATAAGAAAAGCTAGTATCTAAGTTGATACGTTGCCATTTAGCTAATAATTCAGGTTGCGACTCACCGTAGGTCGGCATGGTAAGAACTCTAAGACCACATGGGATTATTTTCAAAGTGCAACAAGCACCTAGGTGAAGTCTCTGTGTTTGTAGCCCTTGAATTGATACAAGTTATTCTCAAATGCTCTAATAGTTTCGCGCAATTTCTGTGCCACATTCCGTTCAAGTGGTTCATCATTTTTCATTTGAGCATGTGTCTCAAGTAGCAAAATGTTGCCTTTTACCCAAAGCAACTCATTCAAAGAACACCTGGAAGTAGCTGCATGTAGAGTATCACTTCCAGTCACTGTTCCATCAACAGGATTTTCTGCCATGACTCCTAGGTGGTGAAAATAAGTTAGAAACGAGAAAAACACCTAAATGTTAAATAAATAAGTAAAAATTCCAAAATCCAAGCGTCAGCAGAAAAGGAGGTAAATTAATGAAGCTGTCCAGTTAAAAACATGCATTTATTGAAACGATAGACAGTAAGGTAAGAACTTTCACAAATAAAATTGCTTCCTCAGACCTCACATATACAAATACATCACCTCCAGCAGGAATCTTGTATATTTGGCTAGATGTATATGCTGTTCATCATTCTATGTTGGAAACCCAACAGGAGATTATGTGAATGCATCAGAGATCATCTCTA
>NC_056744.1:1021035226-1021037726 GCF_019279795.1 Protopterus annectens
AAGGCAGGTAAAGGCTAGGACTGTGATAGTGAGGTTCGGAAGTTTGAATGTTGGCAGTATGACTGGTATAGGGAGAGAGCTAGCTGATATGATGGACTGAAGGAAGGTTGGTATATTGTGTGTGCAAGAGACCAGATGGAAGGGGATTAAGGCTAGGTGTATGGGAGGTGGTTTCAAATTGTTTTATCATGGTGTGGATGGGAGGAGAAATGGCGTAGGCATTATCCTGAAGGAACAGTATGCTAAGAGTCTTTTGGAGGTGGAAAGAGTGTCGGATAGAGTGATGTTTATGAAGCTGGAAATTGATGGTGTAATGATGAATGCTGTTAGTGCATATGCTGCACAAGTTGGGAGTGTGATGGATGAGACAGAAACATTTTGGAGTGAGTTGGATGAAGTGTGATGACTGTACCCAAGGGTGAGAGACTGGTGATTGGAGCAGATTTCAATGGGCATGTTGGTGAAGGGAACAGAGGGGATGAGGAAGTGATTGGTAGGTATGGTATTAAGCAAAGGAATGCAGAAGGTCAGATGGTAGTTGATTTTGCGAAAAGGATGGACATGGCAGTGATGAATACATATTTTAACAATAGGGAGGAGCATATGGTGACATACAAGAGTGGAGGAAGATGCACACAGGTGGATTATATCTTACGTAGAAGGGCCAGTCTGAAGGAGACTGGAGACTGTAAAATGGTGGCAGGGAAAAGTGTAGTTAGGCAGCATAGGATGGTGGTTTGTAGGATGTCATTTGTGATTAAGAAGAGTAGGATGAGTGTGAGGACAGCACCAAGGATCAAATGGTGGAAATTGAAAAAGGGTATTTGTGAGGTGATGTTTAGGGAAGAGTTAAGACAGGCACTGGGTGGCAGTGAAGAGTTACTGAATAGTTGGGTAACTACAGCAGAGCTAGTAAGAGAGATGGCTAGAAAGGTGCTTGGTGTGACATCTGGAAAGAGAAAGGAGGACAAGGAGACCTGGTGGTGGAATGAAGAAGTACAGGAGAGTATACAGAGAAAGAGGTTGGCAAACAAGAAGTGGGATTGTCAAAGAGATGAAGAAAGTAGACAAGAGTATAAGGAGATGAGGTGCATGGCAAAGAAAGAGGTGGCGAAGGCTAAGGATAAGGCGTATGAAGAGTTGTATAAAAGGTTGGACACTAAGGAGGGAGAAAAGGACCTGTACCGATTGGCTAGACAGAGTGACTGAGCTAGTAAAGATGTGCAGCAGATAAAGGATAATGAGGGAAACATACAAGAGAGGAGAGTGCGTTGAGCAGATGGAAAGAGTACTTTGAGGGGTTGATGAATGAAGAGAATGAGAGGGAGAGAAGGTTGGATGATGTGCGGATAGTGAATCATGAAGTGCAGTGGATTAACAAGGTAGCTATGAAGAGGATGAAGAACGGAAAGGCTGTTGGTCCAGATGACATACCTGTGGAAGCATGGAGGTGTTTAGGTGAAATGGCAGTGGAGTTTTTAATTAGATTGTTTAATGAAATCTTGGAAAGTGAGAGGATGCCTGAGGAATGGAGAAAAAGTCTTTTGGTGCTGATTTTTAACAATAAGGGTGATGTGCAGAGCTGTAGTAACTACAGAGGGATTAAACTGATCAGTCACAGCATGAAGTTATGGGAAAGAGTAGTGGAAGCTAGGTTAAGAAGGGAGGTGATGACTAGTGATCAGCAGTATGGTTTCATGCCAGGAAAGAGCACTACAGATGAGATGTTTGCTCTGAGAGTGTTGATGGAGAAGTACAGAGACGGTCAGAAGGAGTTGCATTGTGTCTTTGTGGATTTAGAGAAAGCATATGACAGGGTGTGTAGAGAGGAGTTGTGGTATTGTATGAGGAAGTCGGGTGTGTCAGAGAAGTATGTAAGAGTGGTACAGGATATGTACGAGGGTAGTGTGACAGCGGTGAGGTCTGTAGTGGGAGTGACAGATGCATTTAAGGTGGAGGTGGGATTACATCAAGGATCCGCTCTGAGCCCTTTCTTATTTGCAATGGTGATGGACAGGTTGATAGATGATTGCAGACAGGAGTCCCCATGGACTATGATGTTTGCAGATGACATTGTGATCTGTACTGAGAGTAGGGAACAGGTGGAGGAGACCCTGGAGAGGTGGAGATATGCCCTAGAGAGAAGAGGAATGAAAGTCAGCAGGACTAAGAATATATGTGCGTGAATGAGAGGGAGGATAGAGGAATGGTGAGGATGCAGGGAGTAGAGGTGGCGAAGGTGGATGAGTTTAAGTACTTGGGATCAACAGTTCAGAGTAATGGTGAGTGTGGAACAGAGGTGAAGAAGAGAGTACAGGCAGGATGGAGTGGGTGGAGAAGAGTGTCAGGAGTGATTTGTGACAGACGAGTACAAGTAAGAGTGAAAGGGAAGGTCTACAAGAGGGTAGTGAGACCAGCTATGTTATATGGGTTGGAGACAGTGGCATTGACAAAAAGGCAGGAGTCAGAGCTTGATGTGACAGAGTTGAAGATGATAAGA
>NC_056744.1:1021047726-1021067726 GCF_019279795.1 Protopterus annectens
CCTCCTCTTAGCCTTCCACAGAGGAATCAGTATACCTGGCGGCTTTTCATGCTCAACCCTCTGCTTCTTGGATGTCTCCACCCACTGACTATCTCATTAAATTGATCACTCAGCAGGCATGAAAGATGCCCAGCACCATAGAGCCAATCCCTAAGAGACCTGATTGAGTATTATCAGCCCCTAAAGAGGAACCACATTGGGCCAAAGGAATTCCTGTTGATGCCATGGTGGTAGCGGTGGTTTACCTAACATGATAATTAAAAAGAATATGGAACATTATGTGACATTGCATAACAAAACACAAAATTACATAAAACAAAATGTGCTCCATATAGGTTATATACGCTACGTCATATGCAAGAAAACATACAGACCAGTCATCTTACTCATACCAGTAGATTAACCAATGGCAGGTATCATGGACCATTAATAACTAAAATTCATGTCTCAAAAGTTAAAAAAGAAAAATATAATATCAGATTGTTATATATCATTATAATAAAGTTATAAAATAAATTGTAAGTTAAATAGTGTTAACTCAAGCATTTATGTCCGTCCTTTACATTTTATACTTTAATTGTTGTGTTCAAACTTCGCATCACTGTTAGATGCTGCTGGCTTGTCTAGTTATGTACATATAAAATGATCAGTTTGTCTTATAAGTCTGCTACCACATAAAATAGTTGATTCCTTTACTTCTAGTTATGTACATATAAAATGATCAGTTTGTCTTATAAGTCTGCTACCACATAAAATAGTTGATTCCTTTACTTCTAGTTATGTACATATAAAATGATCAGTTTGTCTTATAAGTCTGCTACCACATAAAATAGTTGATTCCTTTACTTCTAGTTATGTACATATAAAATGATCAGTTTGCCTTATAAGTCTGCTACCACATAAAATAGTTGATTCCTTTACTTCTAGTTATGTACATATAAAATGATCAGTTTGCCTTATAAGTCTGCTACCACATAAAATAGTTGATTCCTTTACTTCTAGTTATGTACATATAAAATGATCAGTTTGCCTTATAAGTCTGCTACCACATAAAATAGTTGATTCCTTTACTTCTAGTTATGTACATATAAAATGATCAGTTTGCCTTATAAGTCTGCTACCACATAAAATAGTTGATTCCTTTACTTCTAGTTATGTACATATAAAATGATCAGTTTGCCTTATAAGTCTGCTACCACATAAAATAGTTGATTCCTTTACTTCTAGTTATGTACATATAAAATGATCAGTTTGTCTTATAAGTCTGCTACCACATAAAATAGTTGATTCCTTTACTTCTAGTTATGTACATATAAAATGATCAGTTTGTCTTATAAGTCTGCTACCACATAAAATAGTTGATTCCTTTACTTCTAGTTATGTACATATAAAATGATCAGTTTGCCTTATAAGTCTGCTACCATATAAAATAGTTGATTCCTTTACTTCTAGTTATGTACATATAAAATGATCAGTTTGCCTTATAAGTCTGCTACCACATAAAATAGTTGATTCCTTTACTTCTAGTTATGTACATATAAAATGATCAGTTTGTCTTATAAGTCTGCTACCACATAAAATAGTTGATTCCTTTACTTCTAGTTATGTACATATAAAATGATCAGTTTGTCTTATAAGTCTGCTACCACATAAAATAGTTGATTCCTTTACTTCTAGTTATGTACATATAAAATGATCAGTTTGCCTTATAAGTCTGCTACCACATAAAATAGTTGATTCCTTTACTTCTAGTTATGTACATATAAAATGATCAGTTTGCCTTATAAGTCTGCTACCACATAAAATAGTTGATTCCTTTACTTCTAGTTATGTACATATAAAATGATCAGTTTGCCTTATAAGTCTGCTACCACATAAAATAGTTGATTCCTTTACTTCTAGTTATGTACATATAAAATGATCAGTTTGTCTTATAAGTCTGCTACCACATAAAATAGTTGATTCCTTTACTTCTAGTTATGTACATATAAAATGATCAGTTTGCCTTATAAGTCTGCTACCACATAAAATAGTTGATTCCTTTACTTCTAGTTATGTACATATAAAATGATCAGTTTGCCTTATAAGTCTGCTACCACATAAAATAGTTGATTCCTTTACTTCTAGTTATGTACATATAAAATGATCAGTTTGCCTTATAAGTCTGCTACCACATAAAATAGTTGATTCCTTTACTTCTAGTTATGTACATATAAAATGATCAGTTTGCCTTATAAGTCTGCTACCACATAAAATAGTTGATTCCTTTACTTCTAGTTATGTACATATAAAATGATCAGTTTGCCTTATAAGTCTGCTACCACATAAAATAGTTGATTCCTTTACTTCTAGTTATGTACATATAAAATGATCAGTTTGCCTTATAAGTCTGCTACCACATAAAATAGTTGATTCCTTTACTTCTAGTTATGTACATATAAAATGATCAGTTTGCCTTATAAGTCTGCTACCACATAAAATAGTTGATTCCTTTACTTCTAGTTATGTACATATAAAATGATCAGTTTGTCTTATAAGTCTGCTACCACATAAAATAGTTGATTCCTTTACTTCTAGTTATGTACATATAAAATGATCAGTTTGCCTTATAAGTCTGCTACCACATAAAATAGTTGATTCCTTTACTTCTAGTTATGTACATATAAAATGATCAGTTTGTCTTATAAGTCTGCTACCACATAAAATAGTTGATTCCTTTACTTCTAGTTATGTACATATAAAATGATCAGTTTGTCTTATAAGTCTGCTACCACATAAAATAGTTGATTCCTTTACTTCTAGTTATGTACATATAAAATGATCAGTTTGCCTTATAAGTCTGCTACCACATAAAATAGTTGATTCCTTTACTTCTAGTTATGTACATATAAAATGATCAGTTTGCCTTATAAGTCTGCTACCACATAAAATAGTTGATTCCTTTACTTCTAGTTATGTACATATAAAATGATCAGTTTGCCTTATAAGTCTGCTACCACATAAAATAGTTGATTCCTTTACTTCTAGTTATGTACATATAAAATGATCAGTTTGCCTTATAAGTCTGCTACCACATAAAATAGTTGATTCCTTTACTTCTAGTTATGTACATATAAAATGATCAGTTTGTCTTATAAGTCTGCTACCACATAAAATAGTTGATTCCTTTACTTCTAGTTATGTACATATAAAATGATCAGTTTGTCTTATAAGTCTGCTACCACATAAAATAGTTGATTCCTTTACTTCTAGTTATGTACATATAAAATGATCAGTTTGTCTTATAAGTCTGCTACCACATAAAATAGTTGATTCCTTTACTTCTAGTTATGTACATATAAAATGATCAGTTTGTCTTATAAGTCTGCTACCACATAAAATAGTTGATTCCTTTACTTCTAGTTATGTACATATAAAATGATCAGTTTGTCTTATAAGTCTGCTACCACATAAAATAGTTGATTCCTTTACTTCTAGTTATGTACATATAAAATGATCAGTTTGTCTTATAAGTCTGCTACCACATAAAATAGTTGATTCCTTTACTTCTAGTTATGTACATATAAAATGATCAGTTTGTCTTATAAGTCTGCTACCACATAAAATAGTTGATTCCTTTACTTCTAGTTATGTACATATAAAATGATCAGTTTGCCTTATAAGTCTGCTACCACATAAAATAGTTGATTCCTTTACTTCTAGTTATGTACATATAAAATGATCAGTTTGCCTTATAAGTCTGCTACCACATAAAATAGTTGATTCCTTTACTTCTAGTTATGTACATATAAAATGATCAGTTTGCCTTATAAGTCTGCTACCACATAAAATAGTTGATTCCTTTACTTCTAGTTATGTACATATAAAATGATCAGTTTGTCTTATAAGTCTGCTACCACATAAAATAGTTGATTCCTTTACTTCTAGTTATGTACATATAAAATGATCAGTTTGCCTTATAAGTCTGCTACCACATAAAATAGTTGATTCCTTTACTTCTAGTTATGTACATATAAAATGATCAGTTTGCCTTATAAGTCTGCTACCACATAAAATAGTTGATTCCTTTACTTCTAGTTATGTACATATAAAATGATCAGTTTGTCTTATAAGTCTGCTACCACATAAAATAGTTGATTCCTTTACTTCTAGTTATGTACATATAAAATGATCAGTTTGTCTTATAAGTCTGCTACCACATAAAATAGTTGATTCCTTTACTTCTAGTTATGTACATATAAAATGATCAGTTTGCCTTATAAGTCTGCTACCACATAAAATAGTTGATTCCTTTACTTCTAGTTATGTACATATAAAATGATCAGTTTGTCTTATAAGTCTGCTACCACATAAAATAGTTGATTCCTTTACTTCTAGTTATGTACATATAAAATGATCAGTTTGCCTTATAAGTCTGCTACCACATAAAATAGTTGATTCCTTTACTTCTAGTTATGTACATATAAAATGATCAGTTTGCCTTATAAGTCTGCTACCACATAAAATAGTTGATTCCTTTACTTCTAGTTATGTACATATAAAATGATCAGTTTGCCTTATAAGTCTGCTACCACATAAAATAGTTGATTCCTTTACTTCTAGTTATGTACATATAAAATGATCAGTTTGCCTTATAAGTCTGCTACCACATAAAATAGTTGATTCCTTTACTTCTAGTTATGTACATATAAAATGATCAGTTTGCCTTATAAGTCTGCTACCACATAAAATAGTTGATTCCTTTACTTCTAGTTATGTACATATAAAATGATCAGTTTGCCTTATAAGTCTGCTACCACATAAAATAGTTGATTCCTTTACTTCTAGTTATGTACATATAAAATGATCAGTTTGCCTTATAAGTCTGCTACCACATAAAATAGTTGATTCCTTTACTTCTAGTTATGTACATATAAAATGATCAGTTTGCCTTATAAGTCTGCTACCACATAAAATAGTTGATTCCTTTACTTCTAGTTATGTACATATAAAATGATCAGTTTGTCTTATAAGTCTGCTACCACATAAAATAGTTGATTCCTTTACTTCTAGTTATGTACATATAAAATGATCAGTTTGTCTTATAAGTCTGCTACCACATAAAATAGTTGATTCCTTTACTTCTAGTTATGTACATATAAAATGATCAGTTTGCCTTATAAGTCTGCTACCATATAAAATAGTTGATTCCTTTACTTCTAGTTATGTACATATAAAATGATCAGTTTGCCTTATAAGTCTGCTACCACATAAAATAGTTGATTCCTTTACTTCTAGTTATGTACATATAAAATGATCAGTTTGTCTTATAAGTCTGCTACCACATAAAATAGTTGATTCCTTTACTTCTAGTTATGTACATATAAAATGATCAGTTTGCCTTATAAGTCTGCTACCACATAAAATAGTTGATTCCTTTACTTCTAGTTATGTACATATAAAATGATCAGTTTGCCTTATAAGTCTGCTACCACATAAAATAGTTGATTCCTTTACTTCTAGTTATGTACATATAAAATGATCAGTTTGCCTTATAAGTCTGCTACCACATAAAATAGTTGATTCCTTTACTTCTAGTTATGTACATATAAAATGATCAGTTTGCCTTATAAGTCTGCTACCACATAAAATAGTTGATTCCTTTACTTCTAGTTATGTACATATAAAATGATCAGTTTGCCTTATAAGTCTGCTACCACATAAAATAGTTGATTCCTTTACTTCTAGTTATGTACATATAAAATGATCAGTTTGCCTTATAAGTCTGCTACCACATAAAATAGTTGATTCCTTTACTTCTAGTTATGTACATATAAAATGATCAGTTTGTCTTATAAGTCTGCTACCACATAAAATAGTTGATTCCTTTACTTCTAGTTATGTACATATAAAATGATCAGTTTGCCTTATAAGTCTGCTACCACATAAAATAGTTGATTCCTTTACTTCTAGTTATGTACATATAAAATGATCAGTTTGCCTTATAAGTCTGCTACCACATAAAATAGTTGATTCCTTTACTTCTAGTTATGTACATATAAAATGATCAGTTTGCCTTATAAGTCTGCTACCACATAAAATAGTTGATTCCTTTACTTCTAGTTATGTACATATAAAATGATCAGTTTGCCTTATAAGTCTGCTACCACATAAAATAGTTGATTCCTTTACTTCTAGTTATGTACATATAAAATGATCAGTTTGCCTTATAAGTCTGCTACCACATAAAATAGTTGATTCCTTTACTTCTAGTTATGTACATATAAAATGATCAGTTTGCCTTATAAGTCTGCTACCACATAAAATAGTTGATTCCTTTACTTCTAGTTATGTACATATAAAATGATCAGTTTGCCTTATAAGTCTGCTACCACATAAAATAGTTGATTCCTTTACTTCTAGTTATGTACATATAAAATGATCAGTTTGTCTTATAAGTCTGCTACCACATAAAATAGTTGATTCCTTTACTTCTAGTTATGTACATATAAAATGATCAGTTTGTCTTATAAGTCTGCTACCACATAAAATAGTTGATTCCTTTACTTCTAGTTATGTACATATAAAATGATCAGTTTGTCTTATAAGTCTGCTACCACATAAAATAGTTGATTCCTTTACTTCTAGTTATGTACATATAAAATGATCAGTTTGTCTTATAAGTCTGCTACCACATAAAATAGTTGATTCCTTTACTTCTAGTTATGTACATATAAAATGATCAGTTTGTCTTATAAGTCTGCTACCACATAAAATAGTTGATTCCTTTACTTCTAGTTATGTACATATAAAATGATCAGTTTGCCTTATAAGTCTGCTACCACATAAAATAGTTGATTCCTTTACTTCTAGTTATGTACATATAAAATGATCAGTTTGCCTTATAAGTCTGCTACCACATAAAATAGTTGATTCCTTTACTTCTAGTTATGTACATATAAAATGATCAGTTTGCCTTATAAGTCTGCTACCACATAAAATAGTTGATTCCTTTACTTCTAGTTATGTACATATAAAATGATCAGTTTGCCTTATAAGTCTGCTACCACATAAAATAGTTGATTCCTTTACTTCTAGTTATGTACATATAAAATGATCAGTTTGTCTTATAAGTCTGCTACCACATAAAATAGTTGATTCCTTTACTAGATTGGTAACCTATTAGTTTTGTGCTGATTTATTGACATTTTTGGCTTTTGTTTCAGCTTTGGCAGATGACTTCTGTTCCTTTATTCCTAAATTCTTAAATATATGGAGCTGCAGTTCTTAATACATTATGTAATGTTGCTTGTCATTAGTCTATATTTTGAATTAGGCAAGGTGATTGGCTGCCCAGGTTCTGTACATTAGTTTTTGAGACCTAAAATGCCAGCTTTCGTGCAAGCGGTGTGTCATTGGTTGAAATTTCTTTTTGAGCCAGGTCATTGGTCTTATTAGTATCCTGCTCTTGAAAGAATTTATGTTGTACATAGTATTTGTACTTAGTACTTATTTTTAATTTTAATTCTTTACACACTTCTCATATGTGTCTATATCTTGTATAAGTGCTTGCAGACTGTTAAGTTTGCAATACGTGTACTTTCATTATACACTCTAATATGACTTGTACATATCTAAAGTTGATATAATGACTTGGATCTCTGTACGCAGAAAAAATATAACAAAGTTTTTTATTTGTAAGCAATAGCTTTAGCTTCGGCGTTGTTGAAGTATGCTCTTGAAACATATATTTTTTAGTATATTTTTTAGTACATTTCATCATAGTATTTACAGCTCATTTCCTATTGGCTTCTTAATGGGTTTAAATTTGATGACTGGCTCACAAGCATTCTGCAAGCACCAGTAATATAGTTGGAAATGGCACTGACAATCTTATGATGGAGTAAACTGATTTTGTTTGTATGCCAACATATTTTCATTTTATAAATAAGATATATTTTTATAGATAGATATGTTTTATCTTAATGTGATATTTGATGTGTTAGTTATGCATTTACTTTTTAACATTAAATAGATGTTTTGATAATATGGTTGCTTGGTAGATTGTTTGGGATTAACTACTTATGATCCAATCATAAGATCTGATTGGCTAAACTGTTTAGTTATGTATTTAAATTATTCCAACGTAAAATAAGATAAAATAGCAGCAAAACAATCCAAGGCAATGCCATGTAAAAATGACTAGAGCATAAAATAAAGTTGTTTTATTGAAGAAAAAAACTTTCAGTACTTCAGAAACAGGTAAGCGCTTTCACCATAGGGCTTTGTCAAACCATAAAAACACACAGGCTTCCCCTTCATCCACTTATATAATTATACAAATCCAATCACATAAAGAGATCAATTAAACAATAAAATGAGTTCTTCCACCGAGGCAGTAAACGTTAAAGAGACAATAGAGATTAAAATCATATAATGACTCATGTTCAGGACATGATACAAGATATAAATTGCCTGTTAGAAGATAGCTTTAAAAGTAAGGCTATCACCCGTGAATTATATAATTTTTTCCAAGTAGAGAATCCATTTATGCCTATAATTTAGGGTTTGCCCAAGGTCCATAAGGATGGGAGCAATCATAGGTTCATAGGCTGGTACTAGGCTATCAGCCCTAGGGCCTATACAAGCCTAGTCATAGCAATTCCCTGGCTATTTCTTCCCACAGTATATACTTCCCTGGACCCCTGTCTGACGTGATACCTGGGGTGAATTTCCTATCTCCCATCCAATCATCGAGGTTTCTTTTGAAGAGGGCCAAAGAGGTGCTCTGCTTGACATGTATGGGCAGTCTGTTCCAGAGTCTGGGGAGCCTCTGGGTCAGGAACCTTTCCCTCCAGCATGTTTTGTTCATTGTGATGACAAGGTTTAGATCCCTGGAGCGTGTCTCTGAGGGATTCGGATTTCTTTAAGTATAGCATGTCCAACAGCTCTGTCTGACATGGCCTTGTATGTTAAGCAGCGATCACCTCCGAGTAGACGACATGCGACAAAGTATAGGTGGAGTTTTTTTAGATGGTCAGCATAGGTCATCTGTTTTAGGCCTGTGATTCTTTTAGTGAGGTATTTCTTCAGCCTTTCCAGTTGTTGCCATTGTCTTGAGAGGTACATACCAAATGGGGCATTGTACTCTATAAAGGGTCTAATGAGGGATGAGTACAGTGGGACAATGACCTCCTTTTTTCTGGATGAAAAGCCCTTAGTGATGAGGTGTGCCACATAGAAGGATTTCCTGACTGTTTATGGCAATGTGGTTATCGAAGGTGAGACCACTGTCCACCTGTGTCCCTAAGTCTCTTATCACACTTTCTGTTTTTAGTTTACTGACACCTATGTGGTAATTCATGGGTGCATGTTTTTTCCCCATAGGGGATAACTATACATTTCTTGGCATTGAGCTTGAGCCCATGACTCTGGCACTAAGCATCTGTTTCTGTAAGGCCCTTTTGTAGAATATCCACATCATTTGGGGATTCAATAATGGCACCCAGTTTGCAGTCATCCGCGAACTTTGTTAGCCAGAGTCTCTTAGTGTTGGCCTGTACTTCAGAGAAGTAGATGCCAAACAAGAGCGGTCCCAGGACTGAACCCTGAGGTACTCTACTTGTCACTTGTCTGTAGCTGGATTTGAAGTCGGCTACTTTTACAGTGTGTGTTCTGTCAGTAAGCCAGTTGGCAAACCATTGAGTGATGTAGGGATTAATGCCCAGCTTAGTAAGTTTATCTATGATTCCAGAGTGGGGGATGGTGTTGAAGGCCTTAGCGAGGTCCAGATAGGCTGTGTGGACCACCTTACCCTTGTCCATGGCTCTGGAGACTGATTTGAAGAAGTCAATCAGGTTCAGGAGACAAGACCGGCCCTTCACGAACTCAAACTGTGTGGGGTCCAGTTTTTGAAGGTTTCCAATGTCTTTGTTTATGTTCCATGATAATACATTCCATGGCCTTGTAGATCAGGTTCATCAGACTGATGGGGCAGTAGTTCCCAGGATCCAAGGTGGATCCCCCCTTGTGGAGTGAGATAACTGTAGCTGTGCACCACTCAGTGGGTATGAAGCCTGAGGTGAGGCTATGATTAAACATGACACTTGGGTAAGGTGCCAGTTCATTTTGTAGTTCATGTAGTACACAGCCTGGGATGTCATCTGGTCCCATGGATGCTGCATTCTTAGCTATGGATGGTGCATTTTTTATCTGTGTGGCTGTTATTACTGTAATTTGGCAATCTTTCGGTATTGAGATGGGCTCTTTAGGGGGTGAGAGGGGGGGTGAAGTCTCCACTGAATTAATCTGCCAGGATATTGGCAATATCCATGGAATCAGTATATTTAATGACATTCTGTTGTAGCTCAGAGCAGATCTGATCATTGCCATTTAGATTCTTGACATAGCTATAGAATGCCTTGTGGTTGTCTTTAGAATTTTTGGCAATTTTATTTTCGTAACTAGCTTTGGAGGATTTTATGAGGATTTTTGGAGCTTCTTACTGAGGCTGGTAAGGGAGTTTTTTTTGCATCCTGGGATTTTCCTCTTTTCTGCAACAGTTTCTTCCTTTTGTTGTAAAGTTTGTTTATGGCAGGGGACCACCAGATTGGCTTCCTTTTTTTGGAGGAGAGCGTCTTGATTCTGTTGGGGATGGCACGATTCATGCATGAGTGGATGTGCTCGTACAATGCCTTAGTGTAGGATTCAGCAGTCAAACTTTCAGTTCCCGTCTGCATGAGCATCATGAAGTTTGTCACTTCTGACTTGAGTAGCATGAAGTTGGCTTAGGAGAAGTTTTTTTACAGAGGTTTCCTTTCCCCTCAATCCCCCTATGAGACCCATTGTAGCTGATCGTGGCTGGGTGACTGAACCCTTTTCCTTTTACATTGAGAAATTTCTACAAACAGGCTTTGATAGGAGTGTATATACTTTGAAGGATTCAAAACAGTTTTTGTTGGATTTCTATACCTATATTACTACTGTATCCACTACTACAACTTATTTTGTGACACTTGATGTACAGTCCTTATTTACAGTGATCCCAGATTTACAAGGTGTTGAATGTTATCCAGGCGTAGTGATTATTCAGAATTTTTTACAGATCTACTATGCATGTTTCTTGAAATTGTACTTGAAAATAATGCTTTTATGTTTGACCATGAAGGTTATGCCTTTATGTTTGACCATGAAATTTACTTGCAAAAAGATGGCGTAGCTATGGACACTTCATGTGCCAACAGCTACGCCAGCATGTTTATGGCAAAGTCGGAAGAGGATTGTATGTTTTGTAATGCATTTTTTCAGAATTATGTCCCATCCTATCAATGTTTTGTTGATGACTTGTTTCTAATTTGTACTGGCACTATAAAACAGTTGAAGGTCTTTTTTGAACAAGTGAATGGGATTAATGGTTACTTGAAATTTACAATTGCCTCACCTTTGGATAAAACAGAGTATCTAGACATTCTTATTGAGAGGCTAGGCAATGGCGTAGTTAATACTGGGTGCACAAAATGTCCTGCTATAAGAACACTTTGTTGCACAGGAATAGTATGCACCCCAACAATGTCTTTAGGAACATATGAAAGGCCAATGTGTAAGAGCCTCAAGGCTAAATGTATCAGATGAAGGTTTTCATAAGGAACTATTAGATTTAAGAAATAAGTTCTTCTTCTTCTCCCGGTTAGGGTTCACCACAGTGGATCACCTGTTCGCTCATGACTGACAGTGGAGTTTTACAGTGTCAATTTGCCAGTCTGGCACCCAACCTTCCATGGAAGGCACACACATGCACGCACTCACCCTTAGGGCCAATTTAGAGTATCCAGTCCACCTACAGCATGTCTTTAGGTTGTGGGAGGAAACCAGAGCACCCGGAGGAAACCCACACAACCACAGGGAGGACATGCAGACTTCGCACATAAGGCACCCCATCCGAGGATTGAACCGGAGACCCTCTTGCTGTGAGGTGGCAATGCTAACCACTGCACCACCACATTCACCCTTAAGAAATAGGTTATTATTAATGAGAGGATATAGTAGCACCGAAATAGACAAGAGACTAGGTGAAATACCAAGCTTCAGAGATAATATAGCAAGACCGTATTTCTCAGAGAGGGTGGTTGAACAAGCTTCTGTGGATAATCATGTTAATATTAAGGAGGTGAGGGTCCCACTATTTTATACTACTAATGTTAATGTCATTACGGACATTATTAGGAAACATTGGAGGATTCTGACAACAGACCCAGA
The DNA here is from genome assembly GCF_019279795.1 of Protopterus annectens. Classification (NCBI taxonomy): domain Eukaryota; kingdom Metazoa; phylum Chordata; order Ceratodontiformes; family Protopteridae; genus Protopterus; species Protopterus annectens. The sequence goes on from NC_056744.1 coordinate 1,021,059,961, forward strand.
CATTAGACAGATTATAGGTGACACACCAAATTTTTTATGTAAAAATAAACTTAAACTTAAAAGGATGCTCTGCTTTCCAAAATATTCTGTGGCATCTCGTGGTGACCTTAATGGATTAGTTACAAGTCCATGTGGACAATTCAATTTTTGTGAGAGTATAAATAACATCAGCTTTTTTATACATCCGGACACTGGACGTAAGTATGTATTTAGTGCTAAGGCTAATTGCTATACATGACGTGTTGTCTATTTAGCACAGTGCACATCCTGTCAGTCATTCTATGTAGGGAAGATTGACAGGATGCTGAAAGATAGGATCAGAGAGTATCTTTACCACATTAGGGTTGGTTCAGAAAACAGTGCACTGTCCAAACATGTTTTACAGGAGGGTAGTTTACATATTTTTAAATTTTTAGTCATTGAAGTGGTTTTACCTAACAAATGTGGTGGTGATATTAGGAAACATGCAGAAAGCAGAGAAGTTAAATGGATAATTAGACTAAGGGCAAACTATGGACTAGGTTTCAATGACAAAGTCCCACTGAAACCCATACTGAAGTCAAGAGCCCTGCGAGTTAGGTAATTCCCTCTGTAATATATTGATCATTTTTATTATGTTTACTATTATACTGAAGTTTCTTCAAAGTTATTTCTCTGATGCTGTACTAGTTCTTGACACATTTTAAAAGTATATGATTTTAATGTCTATCGACTCTTTAATGTTTACTGCCTCAATGGAAGAACTCATTTTATTGTTGAATTGATCTCTTTATGTGATTGGCTTTGTATAATTATATAAGTGGATGAAGGGAAAGCCTGTGTGTTTTATGGTTTGACAAAGCCCTATGGTGAAAGTGCTTACCTGTTCCTGAAGTACTGAAAGGTTTTGCTTCAATAAAACAGCTTTATTTTATGTGTTGGTTGTTTTTACATGGTCCTGCATTGCCTTGGATTGTTCTGCTGCTATTTTTCTTATTTTAAATTGGAATACTTTTATTCAGCAGAACATTTACTCTCTTGGGACTTTTCTTGGTATGTATTTAAATTAGTTAAGCTCACATGAATATCTATTGGCTGATAATTTTATTAGTTGTATGTGATTGGTTAAGGCATATTTAAACGTTTCTTGTTTGTTCAGGTATTAGAATCTGAAACAGGTTGGAAGTCACCCGAAAGTGCTCATTTTTACTTTGTTTCTTTAATAAATTTGTTTTATGCAAACGGCTGTGGTGACTGCTCTGGTTATCTTTGGGATTTATACTTTTACTCTACAGTGCTGCTCTTTGGGTACACGTGGCCTTTGCTTTCATCTCTCTCTCTCTCTCTCTCTATATATATATATATATATATATATATATATATATATATATATATATATATGTGTATGTGTGTGTGTGTGTGAGTGTGTGTGTATGTGTGCATGGATCCCTATCATATGAAAAAAACCTCATTTGACTGAAACTCATTTGACCGAGACCATAAGACTGAAGTTTCAAAAGACTGAAAAGTCACTTGACTGAAACCCATAAGACTGAAATTTCAAAAGACTGAAAAGTCACCTGACTGAAACCCATAATACTTAATTTCAACATACTTAATTTTAAGCTGGACCATATAAAACCAGACTAGGTGGGGGGCAATGCCTCCCACACCACCCAACTATATATACTAACTCCAGGATCGCACTACAGTGGGGAAAAGGGCATAGTAGTGGCAGCATGTAAACTACTGTAAGGTAAGTGAATGGTATATGCCCTTTTCCCCACTGTAGTGCAAACCCAAAGTTAGTATATATGGTTAGGGGTGTGTGGGGGGGCCACCTAGTCTGGTTTTATATGGTCCAGTTGACAATTCAGTATGTTGAAATTCAGTATTATGGGTTTCAGTCAAGTAACTTTTCAGTCTTTTCAAATTTCAGTCTTAGGGGTTCAGTCAAGTGCATTTCAGTCAAATGAGATTTCTATCATATGATAGGGATCTGTATGTATATATATACACACACACACACACACACACACACACACACACACACACACACACATACATACATACATACATACATACATACATACACACACACACACCTCTCTTATCCAGTCTCGCTGTGACTGGACCTTAAGCTGTAAACAAATGGATGGCTAATCAGAAAAAGCATATAAAATAATGCTTAAAGGTTATAAATCAGCTGGAACAACAGGATTTGTGTTGCTATGCATTTTTCTAATGAATATGAAGTCTAAAACTCATATGTCTGTCATTATTTAGCCCAGATGAGGTGGAAGTGTTCTTATCTGTTGTCTTTTGCTAGGAGTATGGCAGAAATGTCATGGCTGGTTAAAGAGGAGGCTAGGTAAAGAGAGGCTGGATAAGAGGGAACCTACTATGTGTGTGTGTACATATAATATATATATATATATATATTTATATTACATTTGTTGACTGGGATAGCCAGACTGGATATATGCCCATTTTCAGCGGAGGCCTGGGGAGAAAAGCTCCAAGATAATAATACACATTGAGCATTTAGTAAATGCTAGTTTCAAGCAAATTACAGTCATAAGCAATACCAGCATTTAGCACATATAGTACTTATTATAAAACACTTTACAAAACATAACATTATTTACAAAGTTAAACATACATAACATTACATTCAGGTTTAAGACACACTGAGCAGAAGTTATACAACTGACCCTTCCTGAAATGGAGTGGTAGAAAAAAGTTAGAAGTAGTTTAGGTGGAGCATGTCCATCAATTCTGGGTTGGACATGGCCTTATATGTCAGGCAGAGATCACCTCTGAGAAGGCGGTATACAACCGAGTACAGCTGGAGTTTCTTCAGTCGAGTTGCATAGGGTGTATCTGTTTGAGGCCAGTGATCCTCTTGGTGAGGTACTTCTGTGGTCTTTTCAGCTGTTGCAGGTATCTTGTAAGGTACATCCCAAATGGGACATTGTACTCTATGATGGGTCTGATGAGTGATGAGTAGAGGGGCACAATGACCTCTCTTGATCTGGATGCAAACCCTTTTGTGATTAGGTGGGGCACATAGAAGGATTTTCTAACCACTTTTGCAATGTGATTATCAAAGGAGAGATTACTACTTGGGTCCCCAGATCCCTTATTACGTTTTCCGTATTTAGGGGACTACCACCTATGTGGTAGTTTGTGGGTACTTTATTATTTCCAACGGGAATAACTATGCACTTTTTGGCATTTAGCTTGAGGCCATGATTTTGACACCAGGTATCTGTTTCAGTGAGACCCTTTTGGAGGATGTCTATGTCAGCCAGTGAGTCAATTATAGCCCCTAGTTTGCAGTCGTCTGCGAACTTGGTCAACCATAGTCCTCTTGTGCTTGTCTATACCTCTGAGAAGTATATGCCGAACAGGAGGAGTCCTAGGACTGAGCCCTGGGGAATGTCACTTGTAACCGGTTTAGAGTCAGACCTAGCTCCCGCAACTCTCACCATGTGGATTCTGTCCATGAGCCAATTGGCAACCCATCTTGTGACATAGGGGTTTATGTTCAGGCTGTTGAGCTTGTCTATAATACCAGAGTGGGGAATGGTGTCAAAGGCCTTTGCAAGGTCTACGTAGGCTGTGTGTACCACCTTTCCCTCATCTATAGCCTTGGTAACTTTCTCAAAGAAGTCCACCAAGTTAAGGAGGCATGATCTTCCCTTAACAAAGCCAAACTGGGTAGGGTTCAGTGTTTGGAGGTTACCAATGTCTCTGTTAATGAGTTCCATGATAATGCACTCCATAGCCTTGCAGACCAAGCTAGTCAGGCTTATAGGGCGATAGTTCCCGGGGTCTGTTGTGGCTCCACCTTTGTGGAGTGGAAATAACTGTTGCTGTGCACAACCTCAAACAGATACACCCTATGCAACTCGACTGAAGAAACTCCAGCTGTACTTGGTTGTATACCGCCTTCTCAGAGGTGATCTCTGCCTGACATATAAGGCCATGTCCAACCCAGAATTGATGGACATGCTCCACCTAATCTACTTCTGTAGAGAGCTGAGTTTGAACAGTGTGTTTAGGTGAGGGGTTAATTTGTCTTTGAGCTCATGTAGGACGCAGCCGGGGACACCGTCCGGTCCCATTGATGCTGTGTTTTTGGCTTAGGAGAGGGCTATTTTAACCTGAGTGTCAGTGATTTCAGGGGCTCTACATTCTTCTGGTATGGTTATGGGCCCTTTTGGGGGTGAGAGAGGGGTGAAGTTTGCACTGAACCTGTCTGCCAGGATGTTGGCAATATCGGTTGGTTCAGTGTATTTTGTGCCATTCTGCACCAACTCAGAGCAGATCTGAGCATTGCCACTTAGATTCTTGACATAGCTAAAGAATGCCTTGTGGTTATCTTTGGAGTACTGGGCAAGTTTTCTTTTGAAGCTCACCTTGGACGGTTTTATGAGGGATCGTAGTTTCTTGCTGATACCGATCAGGGATGTCTTCCCTTCTTGGGATTTTATTCTTTTCTGTACTAGTTTCCTCCTTCTATTGTATAGCTTGTTTATGGCAGGGGTCCACCAGACTGGTTTCCTTTTCTTGGAGGAGTGAGTCTTGGTTTTGCTTGGGATAACATGATCCATGCATTCTTGTAGGTGCCCATAGAATGCATTAGTAAAGGATTTTGCAGCTTGGACAGTATTATCCTTTAGCATGGGGGCTTTGAAACTTTCCACCTCCGACTTAAGTAATGTGAAGTTTGCTTTTGAAAAGTTTATCACGGTGGTTTCCTTGTCCGGGGGTGGGGGCGGAATGTGGATATCCAAAGTGATTTGTTTCCAGTGAGGGGTTGACCTCCAGTGTGGAACACCGGTCGCCCATGTTGGTGATGACCAGGTCCAATATGTTGTCACCTCTGGTGGGTGTGTTGACCAGTTGTTCCAGGGCATTTCAGTTTATAAATTCTAGGAAATGTTGGGCAAGGGAGTTAGTACTTGAGTAGTTCTCCCAGTTAATGTTTGGGTAGTTGAAATCACCCAATATTAGGGTGTTTGGTAGGACCTTTATGTTACCCAGTGTTTCCAAAAATGTGGAATGGGGGTCCTGGGACATGGTGGGTGATCTGTAGCAAGCTACAATTTGAATTGCAGTTTTGTTCATTGTTCGTTGCACGTGGATAATCTCTGAAGCATTGTGCTGTGCCACTAACCTGGAGGTGTGGGTATCCTTGATGAATATGGATACTCCCCTGCCTTTTGTATTTCGGTCCGGGTTCTGTGGCCGAAATGTATGGTATAAGTTGTAGCCTGGTAGTGCTTGGGTGCTCTCTGAAGCCTTAAACCAGGTTTCTGTTACTGCACATATATCGATTTTCTCCATACTGAGGAGTGCCTCGAGTGCATGCATTTTGAGGTTTAGACTTCTGGCACCGAGTAGTATTACCCTCAGATTTTTGTTACTTGTGCTATTTATGGCAGTGGGTTTGTCTTTTGAGCCTTGCCTAAAAAAGGCAATATGGGGGTGGCAAGAGCCTTGGCCAGTATATGAAAACCTAAGGGTGACAGGTGCAAGCCGTCTCTAGCGAAGCAGTGTGGCATGTCGAGCATGTCATTCCAGGCAGACAGACACTGGATCCCCTTTGAATGACACCAGAAACTTAGCCAGTTGTTGAAACTGATAATTTTTTTCTTTATACCGTGGTATCATTCTTGGTGAGGGCAGGATGCTACTCAGGGTCAGGGTCATACCGGCCTGGGCTACGTGATCAGAGAGCTCTTCCATGTCTCTCTTCATGTAGTCCAGGAGTCTGACTCAGGTCATTCACACCAACATGGACAATGACAGTCGTATTTGTACTTGTTCTGGAGTGACCTGAGTGCTTGTGTTATATGGCGGATCCTGGCACCCGACAGGCAGCTAACAGTAACCTTATCCTTATTCAACCTAGTGAGTGGGACGTCAGTGTGCCTGACTATAGAGTCGCCTATTACTAGTATGTTGCGTATGTTATTTTGCCTTGAGGGCTGTGATTGCATGGCACACTGGTTTTGTGAAGTATGTGTTTCATGGTTTGTGTTGGGGGGGGGGTGGAGGTTGCTTGGATGTCTGCTTTGGAGGGCTCTGTTGCTTTTGCAGATTTTTATTTAGAGCCTCCGAGTATGTTTTAGTGTATTTGCATGTTTTTTTTACCGGTGCTGGTTTAATGGGTCTATGTGAGACTGATGGTGTGATGCCAGTATTTCCCTTCTCCTCTTGACTGTCTGATCCAGTCTTGGGTTGAGAGAGCTTAGCCTCCAGTTTGGCTGTATAATTGCATCTTTCGCATGTATTAGTGTTTGGTGGTAGGAGGAGAGGGTTGTCTGTGTACATGAGGCAGTTGTTACATTGCCTCAAAAAGCCCAGATTCACCAGTTGGACTGGAGAGTACACCTGAAACTGCCCTTTAGACATGCCTAGATAGGTACAGTAAACTGTTTTACTGAATGGTTGGTAAGGTCGAATAGAGAGCCTTGTCCTTCTGTAGTGCTAGGGTTTATAAGTGCTTGCTATGAGTTTTGAGCAAGTGCTGGGCTGAGAAATGAATGGCTTGAGTGCTTAAGTTGAAAGTTTGTCTAGTTCCAAGGGAAAAATTGAAGAGGAAACTTTGTGGAGCCGGGAATAGTTATACCCTAGCTAACCGGTGCGCAAAACCGGGCCAATGTGTTTTTTATAGCAGGGAAATGAAAGATATAGAAATTAGCCCAAAATGGCCAATAAACTACTACTTTCTGACCTGAAACCACTCCTCCAGGGACAGATAGGCTGCTCAAAGCTCCCCTCTCTGACAGGTGAACAGAGAAACTTCCTTCTATCCAAGTAAGGTATGGGCAAACACAGAGATCTGTAACACAGCCCTGAATTCAGAACTAACCTGAAAACTGGTCTATACTAGCCTAGAAAGGCGGGAAACAAGTATATTAATATTTTTACAAGTATATATTTTTTTTTTCAGAGAAAAAGCAGATACAATCAAAAAGCACTTTAAATGCGCATAAAAAGATACTTATTGTTATATGTCTCAGTTCAGAGTTGTAGTAAATGCCCCTAGTAATAAAGTAGGAAGAAACACAAATACAGTAAAAGCAGATGAATAAAGTACAATTTATATATATATATATATATATATATATATATATATATATATATATATATATATATATATATATAAACAATAGAAAATGAACAATCTGATTTAAACAAGTTAACCAGTTAACCAGAAAAAAACTCAAAACTGAGCCCTGTTCCAGCAGTCTTCAATAAGACAAGTTCTAAATGCACACTCCCGCTACTAGGGTGCAGGGGAACCTTTTCCAAAAAAGATGGCCTAGATCAATGCCAAGTTATACAAACAAAGCTAGATTCAGCAGGCATGAATCTGGTCCTATGTTACAGCAACAAGGCGCACCAATTTCAGAAAGAAACAGTTTGAATAAGCACAATAAGCCTATGAAAGAGAAACAGGCTGCAATGAAGATACAAAAAACAGCAAACTTCGTTGAGAAAACCACTTTATAGAAATAGCAAAGCTCTCGGGTAAAACCCTTTTTCAATACTAATATATTAGTACTGAAAAAGGGTTTTACCCGAAAGCTTTGCTATTTCTATAAAGTGGTTTTCACAATAAGCCTATGACCAGAAATTCCCAGCTCAGAAGGGTAGAATCCAGCCTCTTCTCCCACAAGAGTGCAGACCACAAACCTTCTTAATGTAAAATAACTGGCCTGAAGCCCAAGTGCTTAAACCAGAACTAATACACTTTTAGAATAGCAGAC